>NC_083761.1:4639753-4669753 GCF_963514075.1 Conger conger
ATCCGCAGGCCTCGAACACGAGACTCCAGCTCCACGAGCGGGCAGAGGACGGAGCGGCTCCCTGCCTTTTCAGCGCTGTTTTTCTTTTCCTCCTCCTTTAATAAGCGCCTCCTGTCATGGAGATTACAGCAGGGAGCGACGGGGCCACGCGAGGCGGGCCCTCCCGTCCCCGGCGTCATTGACTCGATCTATACAAATACGGCAGCCCGTCTCACCCCATTAAACCTCCTTCTGTCATTAATAGCCAGTTTTCCAACAATTATCAGCGGCAACATTATCAAACGGCCTTTGGTTCCCTTTTCAAAAGTTGATATCTATTCAGCGAGGTTCTTTTGGAGCAGCGCAGCTGCCCTAATTTGAGAATAAAGACGGCCACCCCCACCCCCCCCCACCCCCCCGCTCCACCTCCTCCCTGGTCCTCCTCCTGAGTCTTTATTTCATAATGCCCCCCCCCCCCCCCTCCATTCTTTTCAGACTCACATTAAGGACGAAGACTGACCCTTGAAAGAGTTCCAGTGAGATAGACGGACCTTAAGCTCCTCCGCCTTCTGTCGCTTTTCACTTGCAATTTGTTGCATTGATTTAACGCTCCTCACTCAGTCCTTTTGGGGAGAGTTAGGACAGAGTGGGGCTCTCTCTCCCCCCCCCCCCCCCCTCTTGTTTTTCCAACCTTCACAATGTCGTTCTCTATACCTGAGTCGGGACGGTTTTTGGCACGTGCTATACCCAACTAATATTTGTTGTGTTTTGTTTTTGAACTTAAAATTTGACTGATTGGCGGAATGTTGAAGGACAGAGGCAGGAAAACACAACTTCCTCAGCAAATGAAAGATAAACCGAGATTAGCCCCTTCCGCTATGCTGATTTAATCATGTTCACGCCAAACGCCAGTGTTTCTAAAACAACCCCTAAAAGGGAAAATTATTCCAATTAGGTATGAGCCCACATTGAAAGATTGAAATGCTGTGTGAAAGCATGTGTGAAAGTATTTCTCAGTATTGCGTATTTTCTTGTCTTTTCTGAGTCAGAAACATAAAAAAAGAAAACTGCAAAAATGTGATGTGGGGGGTGGTCTTACACAAGACTTCAGATCTTTGGAAATTATTTGGAAATAATAAATATTTCGATAAATAAGCACTGATTTGGCTTCTCACATATACAAGGCAGTACAAGTTTGGAAATGTGGAAAGAAAACATATTTGTGGCAACTTGTTTTTCACTGTAGATGTCTATACAGTGATACGCATTACCGTATTATGTTGTGACTATAACCAGAGCATATTATAGCATTTATGTATCAAGTTTACGGTTCCTTCTCTAATTGGAACTAAGAGTATATGAAGCAGAGCCTGGGAATATGCTGTGTCGCCTGGCAACAGAAAAGCATGGTATGTTAATAAAATAAATAAGTACGCTAAGCTTCAAGTAATTTTATATTGCATGCAGTCATAGCCTACAGGATTAACAAAAGCTTTGATGTGATTTAATATGCATGTAAACAAGGAAATTATAAAGATGCTATCTGCCTCGTTTTTACAATCTCATTACAATTATCTATTTGAATCAAACCCCCTGGCGCTGTTTAGTCAGTTCAGTCAAACCTCAATTGCTATGAAATGTTGCCCTTATAGCCCATCGGAGTATACGTGTATAAGGCACATTTATGATTTTTGGGGACGTCAACCTCTCGTGAGTTTTCAAGACCGTCGTTGCGTGTGCGATTATAATTCATTTCAGACGTTTCCCCAAGCTGATCGCTGAAATCTTGCCTTCGGTGAAGGAGAACGGAGATCTCCCAAATCTACTCACGAATCCTCTTATCGCGCTGCCTTTTCCCATTACGAACCCGTTCCCTGGGCAAGACAAGGGTGGGGTTTGCATCGGGCGACCTTCCCAACTCCTGAATATTAAAGAGACGCATGCGTTGGTTCACACCCCCTCCTCCCTGAACTTGCTGCATAGAGCAGTCAGTAGTAGACGGTGTTTCTTAGCTCGTGGGTATTGTACTGCTACCGAGTCGAAAAGAAAGAGAATAAAGAACACTAACAATAATAGCTGTGGAAGAATAAGGCACTAAAAAGGAGGCAGGCTGCTTTGCATTTGAAATCTGTACTCTTTTGAAAAAGCGTTGTTCTCCACTCGTGCATGTTTAAATCGGAGGAGTATATCAGAGCCGTGAGTCGGCCAGACTTTTAGTTTCTACGCGAGCGGCAATACATGAGAGAAGGCATGATTTTGAGACGGAGTTCAATCTTTGCTGGCTTTCTCTTACTTGCAATTTTGCTATGCTTGCGAATCAAGGTATGTGGACGGCTGTTCTTTCTACGGGTCGACTCGCCATTTCGTTTATAAACGTCTTATTTTAAATCTCGGAAAAGTCAAGTAAAATTTTGGAACCGAAATCCTCTGTACATGGCTCTTGGATTAATTTGTACTGTCATCTGGTTTTCCTTTTTCCCTTATTTTTTTTTTCTGGGTTGCTTAACATTTCATTTTTGAAACGAACAGCGTGCAGCTTGTTCGCTAGTAAGCTAGCTAGCGACAGCTAGTTTTCTAGTTTTACAACTCAGACCGTCGCTTGCTCGTGCATGTTTTACTTATAAAAGTTGCTTGTTAGCTCGTTACCTACGTTACGTATCAAATATATTTGATGTCTATGAACTGTGTTCCTTGTGAACAATGGAAATATTTTATTTCGAACAAAACACCGATATCCCGACCATCGACTACTCAGCAAGCCACAGTCGCTAAGTTAGATCAATGCTAGCTAACGTTATAAATCTGTTCTCTCTGCAGCGACGAAGCACCGTTCATTTACCATCAACCAACTACCTTGCTTGCTGTTGAGTTGTGCTTGACATTTAAAAAAAACAAAAAAACATTTTGACTGAATTCTGTTTTTTCTTTAACAGGTGTCTGATGCATCGGGACACTTTGAACTGCAGATCGTATCGATGCAGAATGTGAACGGTGAATTGCAGAACGGATTGTGTTGCGACGGATCTCGGAATTCAGCTGATGGAAAATGTACGCGGGATGAATGCGACACATATTTCAAAGTCTGCCTGAAGGAATACCAGTCCAGGGTTTCGGCGGCGGGGCATTGCAGTTTCGGCACTGGAACTACACCCGTGGTCGGAGGGAATACCTTTACTTTGAAGAACATCGTGAGAGCCGAAAAATCCAGGATTGTTTTGCCTTTCAGCTTTGCATGGCCGGTGAGTGCGAACCGCTCTAATTCTCCCACCCGCGTTATTAGCCCACCTTGTCTAAGGGAATGGCCAGAATAACGGGATGCGACTAAACGCGCATTAAATGGCGTCCACTTCAGTTAGGCACAATATTGTTGTTTTTTTATCGTTACATTAGCCCACGTGGGACCAGTTGAACTAGTTTGAAGAAACTACGGTAGCTGGTTAGGTTGCATACATGAAATCCTGACCGACTATTTTAACTGGGATGAAAAATGATGGTTTGCTGCAGCTTGTGGGTAATCCAATTAGGCAACTGTTCGCTATCTGCCAGCAGAGTAGATTGCAAAATGGACCTGAACACGATGGTGCTCAGCTGCTTCTCATGCTGAGTGACAGCAGTATCTCAGGTAATCGGACCGTATCTATCAAGACAACGCTATGATTGCTTGGCTAGTTTCAAGTCGATAAGAGCTCCAATCGTCAACTGTTAGTTTAGCTGTCTAACGTTAGGTAGCAGGTTGCATTTTAACATGCGAGTTCTCACTGGGCGACGCCAGTAATTAATTAATATTTAATAGGCCTATAAGTTAATATTAATTCAGAGTATACTTTGCAAAAAATGTTAGCCCTTATGATCTCATCGCTATGCTGTTTACCAGTCACTTCACAGCAAAATGTTTTTTTTGTTTTTTTTTTAAATGTTTAAATACCCAGACAATAATTTGAAAACATTTTAATAAAACTTCGCTAGATCAGTTTCGAAGGGTTGGGGTCCCTGATCCTTTGTTAAATATTTTCCCCTCTCGGGTTCAGATTGCAAAATCTGAATAGCTTGCTAGGTAACATTAAGCCAAAGTAACTTAGCCGTTTATTATCTAACGTCAAATAACTGAACATTATTTTATATTGTACAAGTCCATTTTATTTATTAGCCTACATATCTGCTATAATGAACCTAAAATCCATACTAATTTACTGTTCATTCTGCTAGCACTAACCTGGTAAATGTTTGACAAACGTTAAATCGTTCATTTTGCACAGATCATAGGCTACACTAAATGTGGTGAAAAGAAAATCATTCGTTTTCCAGTACTAGAGTCCCAACGGTGAATTGTGATGTTAAGCAAAATCGCTTATGGAATTTATATTGCCTGCACTCAAGGTTGCCTGTCCTAACCAAGGAAGCGTGGCTCGAAGATGTTTGTTTTCTTAACCTTAGAAAATAATGCACCTGGTTACCTATCGAGGAGGACAATGGTGAAAGGTGTACCCAGAGCTATAAAATAACACCTGGTCTACTGTCTACTATCTACTGGGAGCATTTAACATACAATGCCTACAGGAAGGACCGATTTCATTCAGAATTTATGCAAAACGGAACTCTGTAACGAGCGAGAGACTTCGCTCTGTCCTCTGTTAACCCGAAGGGCAGATAACACGCTTTTCATCACTACCACCACAAGCACGACTTAAAATAGACCATCAAATTTGCCATAAATCTCAACCTCAGAGCGTCAGACTTTAAAACGCAATGCTCAACAGCGACCGATTCGCCTCTCGCTGCATTCTGCTGCAATGCAACGGAGCGCGTCTTCAGGACTATGGATTTAGCAACAGAATGTTTGATACTGTAATCATTGGTGCAAGAGTTACGCTGAGAATACTTTTTTTTTTTCTTCATTCTCTTAATGGAAGAAGCAATAGAGCCGCTGATAGATTTATTTGTTTATGTATTTATTAATTTAGTATTGTGGACTTTAATAAAGCAGCGGTTCCCTGGATAAATTAATTTGCTGTTACGGCCTTGGAGGATTAGCGGTTGAAAAGCGACATTCTTGGCGATCAGATCATATTGTTATGAGGGGTCTGTTTCCTTGGTAACTAGTTCTTAAATATATCCCCCCCCCCCCCCCTTTTCTCCAGACCGGCTCCCAATATTCCAGTGAAAAGACTTAATTAGACATTGTCATCTTGCATACCTCCCTTTCCATCGGATTTCTACCTAGCAATTTGAGCCGTGGGTCTCCTGGTCGACTAGTGCCCGTCTGATAAAGAACAGACGGGAAAAAAATATTTTTCCCAAGGGAAATTCTTGGAGGTACAGGGCTTTAAAATGTATTTATTTATTTATTTATTTTGCTTGACTAGAAATAGCCTACGTTTATTATTCTTGCCTATGGTAGTTGTGGGCAGTAGCTAAATTGGCGAAATTTATTGGAAGTTTGAATGAGTTGCTAGGGAACGGGCTTGCACGGGACAAGAACTGGGCCGTCCAAAGCGGACTGCACCTGCCGCGGCCCCGACTTGCGCCTAGCGGCCAAGCTTTCCCTCCCACTGGAACTCTTCTGCTTGTTTTCTTAGAAAGGATGAATGGGGATAGAATGGCCGTGTGGGGGTTTACAAAAAAAGAGGAGGAGGAGGAGGAGGAGGGGGGGGGGGGGGGGCGTACTTGCCGTGGGAGGTATTATTCCTTGTGGTGAAATCCATGAATTTGGAATTTGGTGGCATTGAGCGGAGATCTTGGAGGGCAAAAGGGAATGTCGGCCTCTTAGTGGGGGGTGCATTCTTTCGCATTTCGCAGATAAATTTGTGTTTGCCGTCAGGCCCGTCCTATCCGTCAGAGGGCTTCTAATGTGCACGTGTCAAGTTTAATTTAGGTTATTTTTGGTGTCCAAACTTGTCCCACTAAATAGCTGAGGGTATTCTGGCTTGTTTTTGTGGGATATGAACATTTGGGACGATGCCCACTTCAGAAGTTTGTATTTGCTTTTGTTGTTTTGGGGGCTAGTGGTTTAAAAAAAAAAAATCCCATTGGAAGGGTGTTATAGCTTTTTAATTCTTGGTGTTAACCATACACAATTGTTTAGCCAAGCTGAGATGGTCCAAGCTACCAGTTAACACTTTTAGGTAAACTCATTTCTGAGCTGTACGCCATCATATACTTTTTTTTTTTAATGTTGATTGGCAGTTCCCCCTGCCCCGCCCCCTAGACGTGTGCACATACCTGTCACTTGGCAACACGTGGGTTTGTTTTCAGACTTCACCCGAGTGTTCGAGCTATTATGTGTTTTTGTTCGGCATGTTTTCTGATAGCCCACTCCCCCCCTCGCATTTGGACCAAGCTGCAGTTGTTCAAAAGCTGTGCATTATTTGCCAGATGGTTATATAAAATGTCCACGCCACGGTTAAATTTTTATCACCAAAGCCGAATAAATCGGGTCATTAACATTGGGTCTGGCTTGCAGTGGGGGTGCTTATCAAGTTAATGTGCTACAAAAATATATCGACTCATCACACATTAGCTATAATGGGTTTCAGGCCGGGCAGGCTGCTTTTAAAACGCAAACCGTGAGCCGAGTGTGGTCTTCAGGCTAATTCTGAAACCTTTATTTGTGTTTATTTTAAAAACAAAAATGTGCCTTCCGGCTATTAGCGGTGTGAATAGCTAACTTGTCGAATGTAAACAAACATCTTCCATTCTCCCAGAGGCTGTACTAGTGACTTCTAAACGAGGAAGTAGTGAAAGTTCTTGTCCCCGTTGGGAGCTGGCGGCCTCGGAACGATGGCTTAAAAGCTGTCCCCTTCTCGTTTTTGTTTGCGGGAACAAAGTCTCTCGGCCGCCCGACCCCACAAATTGATTGGCTGTTGTGGACAGACAACCGAACAGAAGGCTGGAGCGGTCGATATTTGGTTCATAAAGTTTTTTGGAGACGCTTCTGTGGCTGACCTGAAACAGCCAGCCCAGAGGTCCGTTGTTCCATTGTGGCCATTGTGAAGCTGGGCGTCGTGCTCGACTGGGTGAGAGGTATTCCGTCTTTTAACCTTGCCACCCATGGTAACGGGTGCACTTAATAAACCTCTCAAACTGGGCAGAGGTAACCCAGCGGAAAGGCAGGCAAACCCTCCTCCCACTTCAAGAGCAGTGGGGTGGATGAACAGCGCTTTACTTTGGAAAGTTCTGGACTCCTTGTATTGCGTCCAAAATGGCATTTTTTTTAGCGGAAAAATGTAATGCATGTTGCAATTGGATGGACTTCACTGTTTTTAGCTCAGACGCACAGGGACACGCACACTCGTGTGTGTGTGTGTGTGTGTGTGTGTGTGTGTGTGTGTGTGTGTGTGTGTGTGTGTGTGTCACACTCTCACTCTCACTCTCACTCTCACTCTCACTCTCACTCTCACTCTCACTCTCACATACACACACTTCTCACAAGCATGTGCAGACACAGACACAGACACACACACACCTTTCCCCTCCCTCCGTATCGTTCTCTCAGAGTGTGGAAAAGGTCACGGTCTGGCCACCCAGACAGAAGCAGGCAGGCTGGCAGGCGGGCAGGCTAGCGTTAGCACAGCACAATAGCGTGGCTGCACACACCACAGTGAGGATTACGGCAGATAAAGGCCCGGGCAGGAATAAAGCTCATCCAGGACCAGGCACAGGAAGCAGCCGTAGACTCAGCACAGATCGGCCCCCAGACAAACCGGGGCCCTGCTCCACAGAAAGGGCCCGTCGCCGTGTCTCGTCGTGGTTACACTCGCTAAAGGGCCTGGGTGGGGGTGGGCCCAGGTTCAGAGAGAGACTCCCTCAGGTTTTTAAGCCTCTCTTCCTCTCTTTTTTTAAACTCTCTTCCTCTTCCTCTTTCTTGTATTCATTATCTCATCCTTTTTATCTTTTCCCCCTTTCTCTTCCTCTTCCTCTTTCTCTTTGTCTCTCTCTTTCTCTCAGGATTAATCTTTAATCTGATGGCCAATTCGTTGTGCAGTCAAGTTAGAAATCACAAAACAATCAGTGACCAAAAACGTTCTCAATTTCGCCCCCCTCTGTCTCACACCGTCTCTCTCCCCCTCACTGCTCTCTCCCTCCCTCCCTCCCTCTCTCTCCCTCTCTCACCCTGGCTTTCTCTCTCTCCCTCCCTCTCTCTCACCCTGGCTTTCTCTCTCTCTCCCTCCCTCTCTAACCCTGGCTTTCTCTCTCTCCCTCCCTCCCTCTCTCCCTCTCTCACCCTGGCTTTCTCTCTCTCCCTCCCTCTCTCTCTCCCTCCCTCTCTCACCCTGGCTTTCTCTCTCTCCCTCCCTCCCTCTCTCCCTCTCTCACCCTGGCTTTCTCTCTCTCCCTCCTCCCTCTGTCTCTCCCTCCCTCTCTCTCACCCTCGCTTTCTCTCTCTCCCTCACTACTTCACTTTCTCTCTCTCTCCCCCTCTGTTTCTTTCTCTCTCACTACTTCTCTCCCCCTCTCTCTCCTGTCTTTGTACATGTCCGTCAGTCTTTCAGAGCAGACAGACAGACAGACAGACAGACAGCAGGCTGGTTGGTGGGGGTGGTACGCAGAGGAAGCCGCAGGTGATTGGTGGAGCGGTGTGCCCCCGGGGCAGAAGCGGGGGTAATGATAGGTTAGCTCCACGCTTTGCGCTCTGATGTGGTGATTAAGTGTAAATCATTCTGACCGGCCGCCCGCGGCGTGCGTTTTCCCAGGGTCTGGAGGTCGGGAAGCGGAGCCGGTGACTCCTGTCTGGAATATCGCCATCGGACGTCCGTATTCCGGCGAGGGGGGACCTCCGTCTTTCTCGTACACCGACACGTTTCGTTCCGGGTTTGTGTTGGTGTGGTACGATATGTGTGAGGGTGGAGGGGACTTTTTAGAAAGTCTGTTTTTTTTGCAGCGTCTGTGCTGTTGCGTGTCGGTACACAGTCGGCTTTTTCAAACGGGATAAAACAAAAAGAAAGGAAGGATTTTCGAAACAGGAACGCGGCACTGACAGATTTATGGAAACGCCTTTGGATCTTTCGCTCCGATCATAACTCAGATCCAGCGGGGTTCATTTTCACTTCCCCCCCCCCCCCTGTCGAGGGACTAAATACCGCCCGACTTCGCCCAAAGGGCGAGCAAGTGGACCGTCCCGGCCTGGTATGAAGACCCTTCACCTGCTTCCCCCCTGCCCTTCTCTGCTTTCCTCTTTTCGGAGAGGTGCTCTCCATCCCTCCGTTCGTCCGTCAGGGATTGTGAATCTTCTCGTCCCACTGACGAGTGACAAGTTCAGTCAAGCCGGTTTTTGGCGAGGGGCCGGCTCATCGACTTCCCCCGATTGGGCGACACGGTTTGATAGATTGACGAGGGTTGTGAGCGGGGCAGGCAGAGGTGCGCTCCGGATCCTAGTGTTTACACTTTTTAGCCGTGAGAAAGGTGCGTTGACTGACTACTGATTCTATAGCGGGAGTGACCATGTATACTCTCGCTCTACGCATGTGCCACTGCATCAAACGGACCCAACCGTTTAAGGCGTGGGCTGACAAATATGTGATTTAGAATGTTCTTAACTGAACATTCTATTACCGATGTCACAATCACTACTGGCAACTGAAACCACTGGAGTTCTAGAATGCCGTTTACTGAATATTCTTATGCCAATGTAAGAATCACTACTGGCAACTGTGAGTTCTAGAACACTCACTTAGAACTTTGTGGTGGTAACATTCTAAAAAAAGAAAAGGGAAAAAAAAAACACGCTGATGATGGAGATGATTGGCCATTGCAGGGGAAGGGCCCTGGAATTGAGCATTGCGTGCTGCTCCTAAGTCTTTCCAGGAAAATACCTGTTTGTGTACAGGTCAATGCCGCCATTTTGGCTCACTTTTTGTGGAAGGGGGTTGGGGGGGGAAACAGGCAAATATAAATATCCGTGACGGTGCACTGTCCCCAATATGTGGGCCTTAGGCAGCCTTTATCTGGGTTGTGTGTGCTGAATTTGCGGAGAGGCGGGGGCGTGGGGGTTGAGAGGGGAGCGAGGGTCAATTGGTAGCATGAGAAAGGTAAACGTCCTGCTGCCTTTCGCAACCTTTGGAGAGGCCTCGTGTTGTTTTCAGAGGCGATAACCCGATTGTGAATTACCAGCCCCGAGATTAGCCGGGGAAAGGGCCGTGTTGTGTTGCGCTAGCAGGAGTTTCGCCCCGTGCTGCTGCCAACGTGCCCCAGTGTCTGGGGGGGAAAAAAAGAAAAGAGAATGCTTTTCTCAATTTAAACGTTATTTTTTTCACTTTGAATGGTAGGATTTCTTCCACGAGCTTTGCAGTGAATGTCCAGTGTTAAATCGAGTGTAGAGAGTACACCGGTCCTGCCCTGGTTAGTGTGGAATTAACATTGGACATCAGTAGTGTTTGTAATCAGGCTAGAACCTGTGGACTCTAGAGGTTCCTGTATGCAAGCGCAGTGTGCAGGTTAGGACCTGCAGGTATTCTCTCACCTGCGTTTGTTCTTCCCCCCCCCCCCCCCCCCCCTTACTGCCATTAGCGCCATTTAGTGTGAAGCGCAGTTGTGCGAAACCGATAGCTAGCTGCTAATCCACTGGGTCCAGTCACTGACCATCGCCGCGGCAACACTTCCTTGTTTTGCTGGAGGGACATGGCTGTGAGGAGCCATTGTTGTTTTGTTTCTCTCTCTCTCTCTCTCGCTCTCTCTCTCTCACAAATGTTTGTGGTCTCGCCACGGCGAAAGAGCGTGGAAAAGCGATACGGTCACCAGTGAAGTGCCCTGCGGCCTACGTTTGATCAGGTCCTGGGACGGTGGGGCGGGGTGGGTGTCTGTCTTGCGTGGTTTTCGGGTTATTGGTGGTACAGATGGAATCTGGCAGCCTCAGAGGAAGAGGGACTGTGTTCTCTATGAATTCTGGGACAGGAGTCTTGCTCCGGGAGGTTGTCTGAAAGGCTCCCATTTGAGCAGTTATTGCTCTTGAACATTAATGCGTTCCAACTGGCAAAATAATTTGGAAGAACCACCACTAATGGGGATGCATTAGTGTGCTGCTAAATTATTCAACTTAGGACCATGTGTGTTCCTTGGGAGAAAATGTTTGAGCAGAGCCCTGTGAGTGTTGATTGAGGTTGCGGTGTAGGTGGAGTTGGAGTGTGTTGGGGGTTAGGTGTAGGTGCAGGAGAGGTATAGGACGGTGGGTTTAGGGTGTAGGCGGGGGTAGAAAGTGTAGGCAGAGGGTGTAGGGGTAGGTGTAGTCGCAGGCTGGCCAGCGGAGCAGGGCACAGGTACAGCGCTCTGTTTGTGTAGGGGGAGGGGGGGTGGGCGCGAGGTCGTGAACTCTGGGGAAGCGCTTGGCGGTGTGCCCAGTCTGAGCAGTGGGGGGGGGGGGAGGGGGGGGAGCCTGCCCCGCCCCGTCCCGTCCCGTCCCGTCCCTGTTCTGTTATTTTGGGAGCAGCACTGTGGAGACAGGCCGAGTGTGTGAAAGAGGAGAGGAGGTACCTTACACACACACACACACACACACACACACACACACAGAGTCACACTCACCCACAGACACACACACAGACATGTCACACACCCAGAGTCACACTCACACACAGTCTCACACACACTTGCACTCTCTCTCTCTCTCTCTCTCTCTCTCTCTCTCTCTCTCTCTCTCTCTCTCTCTCTCTCTCTCTCTCTCTCTCTCTCTCTCTCTCTCTCTCTCTCTCTCTCTCTCTCACACCCACACACCCCTCTCCCGTCAGCGGATAACGCAGCGGTGTGTTTTAGTACCCATGGGTTCCTCTCCTCCAGCACACAGAGGGCGGTGGGGGGGGGGGGGGATGTGTCTTTTAAACGGTACTTGGGGGTTTCTCCTGCCACCCCTCTGATCGGTGTCCATCTGGAGATTCACTGTTTCTTTATTAAGTACCCCGGGGGTGTTAGCCTGCGCTAGGAAAAGCCACTATAGGGGAAACCACCGATAAATCTACCTGAAGCTCGGCACCTGAACCACAAGACAGGCCACTGTGATGTCATCTTTAATTGACTGAGAACGTGACGCTGTCGCTGAGATATGATGTAGACATCGATTCTTTTGGTTGAGGTTGTTTCCCTACTTGCACTCCTGACAAATTGAGTCATCGCTAAACGGCTTGTTCTATTTTTCCAGGGATTTCACAGTTTATAGTTAATTATTTTGTAAAAAGCCAGACATGTCAACAAGGTACTTTTTGGTCACGATAAAAAGCCTAAAATTGACCGGAACATTTGCTTGTAAGCGAGTCTGCAGGATGTGGTGATGTCGTGAAGGCGGAGGGATTCGTGCCTGTGTCTGTGATTCAGTTTTGCGTTTCGTTTTTATGAAGCGTTTCTGAAGAAGCTGCGTGTGACGTGGAATGCCAGTAACATGATTAAACGTAATTTTGGGAACGCCGGCTGCCCAGAGCGGACACAATGGAGCGATTGGGAGATCGGAAGATCGGGACAGCCTTTCCCAGCTCCGGGAGTTTTGGACGAGATACCGGGCCTGTCTGGGAGATGCCAGTTTTCCTTCCACGATTCGCTTGTTTTTCCACGGATAATCGGATGAAATCCGGAATTGCGGAATGATTTTTATTTTATTTTTTTGTAAACTGATGTTCCTCTGGGGGGAGAGAAGTGATGTTTTCCTCATACCAAGTGTTCTGGTTAGCTACGGCCGGGGACGGAAGGGGGATTTGTGGCCTTTTAGGTGGGGGAGGAGGAGTGGGCATCAATTCTGTGCAAATTGCCGGTCGGCCATTTTGTGGGATTAAGAAAATTGGTGTGTATGTATGTATTATGTAATCATGGATGAAATGTTTGTCTAATATCATTTGCTGCATGTGTGTGATACGTGTGTGTTTCTCTGTCTTCCTCAGAGGTCGTACACGCTGATCGTGGAAGCACTCGACATGAACAACGACACCAGCGCCAGCAGTAAGTTTCCTCTGCCTCGTTGTTGGTTGGCTGCAGGTCAGTTTGGATTAACGGACTTTCGCAATCGCGGCGGTTTTGGGCCGAGGCTCGTTGGTCCTCCCGGGAAGGGGGGGGGGGTGGCGTAAAATTTAAGATTGTTCTGAGGAGGTGGTGGGTGGTGGGTGGGGGGGTTCGGGTTGTGTGACAGAGTTGGCACTGGGGGGGACAAGGGGGCTTTCTGGGTCTCCTGATGGGCTGGAAAGTGTCATCAACACCTGGAGCCACATCTGGGCATGGCCTGAAACTGGATGCAATTTTCTAACACACTCACACACACACTCGCTCACACGCTTGTGCGAATGCATGCGCACACTCGTTAACTGCAGCGCACCACACACACACACACACACACACACACACACACACACACACACACACAGTCTCGGACACGAGCGGCCCCGTTGGCCGTGTTAAAGAGAGCTCCATGTTGACAGGTGCTTCGGACAGACCCTGGGGAGGAGAGGATGTTGGGGTGGGGGGTGGTGTGGTGTGGGGGGGGGGGGGTGACAGGCTTATGAAAATGTTTTTATACGGTGGATGACTGACAACAGGTGCTGGGCCCTGGGTCATAGAGTAAGGAACGCACACACTTAAGCACTCTCACAGACACACACACATGCACACACACATGCGCACACACATGCGCACACACACATGCACACACATGCGCACACACATGCACACACATGCGCACACACATGCACACACATGCACACACATGCACACACATGCACACACATGCACAATCACCCATGCTCTCTCTCACTCACTCACTCACTCACTCACTCACTCACTCACTCACTCACTCACTCACTCACTCACTCACTCACTCACTCACTCACTCACTCATGACTGACATTAGTTCAGGAGGTAAGGGCAGTTGTCTGGCAGTCTGCGGGATTAAAGCCTGATATAAATGCAGTCCATTTACCCTCGACACTCACACGGCTGACAGGGGGGGAGAGTTTTCAGCTCATAAAGTGGTCAGTGATCCCCAGAGGCATTTTTAATGGTCTCAAAATTCAGCATTTCCTGATGAATCGGCAGAAGGTCAGAGGTCACCGCATCCCTGACGGTTGTTCTTTTCCCATCAGCCCTTGGGCTGCAGTAGTGCTGTCATTGGGCTCCCGTTCAGGAGCTGGTGGGGGACCGGGTCTGGCTGCCCAGACGAGGTGTGTGTTTGTGTTGTGAGCTCAGTGGGATCCTTAGTTTGCCCTCCGCATTTAGCGTCTCCCGCAGGTCTATTAGGCAGCCGGTGTGAAATTGCACGCTCGTTTGGCCCGTCTGTCTCTCCAGCCGCACGTCGTTTCCAAGACCCACAGTGCACCGGGAGGGGGGGGGAGGGGCCTGCCCTGCACCAATCGGGAGAGCCGAGCGAAGTTGCACTTTAGATCGTGGCGTTTGTGGAGAGGGAAACGTTGGGGGCGATTACAGTAAGGCTGAGGTTTTTTATCCGCCCGCCTAACATCCTATCCCTGCTTTTATATCACGAGCAGTAAAGATAACGCCGCCTGCCTTTGTCGGCCTGTCAAATATTGACTCTGTGACTTTGAGGAAAGCTAATAACCCGCGCTTATTAAACACTCGAAGGAGCTAATGATGTAATGTTAACCAAATAAAAGCTCTTATTCGAAAAAACGCCTAAGTGGTGCCTAATCGTCGAGCTGAGTTGAGCTGGGTTTCGTTCTTTCTTCGCTCGGGGTTTAATGCGTTTTCGTCCGGATCGATGTCACGTGTCGGCCGATCGATGTGCGGTGGACCTGGAAGGTCAGCGAAGTCCGGCTCTCGGAAATTTGAGAAGTCTCTAGAAGGTTTTTTCGTGTGTGTCTGCCTGACGGCTCCGGTCTTTGTGAAAGCGTCTCTCTCGGTTTTTCGCGAGGCCGTAATTTTTTCGATATAAAATGTGGCGGTTTGTTCTCGGTCTGGGCCGCTCCTGCTGGACGGACCCGACGGGACGTTTTAGACGGGATGTTTTTCGCGGGTGCGTGCGGGGCGGCTCGGGAGCGGGTCGAGAGGGAGCGTGACTTCATCCCGGCCTCACGCCGCACCGCGCCGGCGAAATTCCGCGGGAGAACTCGGAATTCTGGAGCTGTGTGGAATACCACTGCCTCCCCCCCCCCCCCCTCTGTAATTTAACCTTTCTCCTTTTAAAAGGTTGTAAATGAATCCAGCCCCTTTGCCCACACACACACACACACGCACACACACACACACACACATACACACACACACACGCACGCGCACACACACACACACACAAATGGACTCTGCCCTGTTGGGGGTCTGAAATGCGTTGATGCGGAAGAGCTCATTGCCTGAGCCACAGAACCCACAAGGCTGTCTGTCTCCCCACTGTTACCGCGGCGACCCGAACCAGCTCCCCTGTCTGCTGCGTGTTAGACTGCTGAGAGAGAGAGAGAGAGAGAGAGAGTGTGTGTGTGTGTGTGTGTGTGTGTATGTGTGGGGGGGGTGGTAGGCATGCATGCACACACTCATGTGAGTGTGTATGTACTTTTGGGGGGGGGGGGCGGCTGTGAGAGTGTGTGAGAGTGTGTGTGTCTGTGAGAGAGAGTGTGTGTCTGTGAGAGAGAGTGTGTGTGTGGGGGGCTGTGAGATTTTGGCTGTGTGAGAGTGTGAGAGTGTGAGAGTGTGAGAGTGTGAGAGTGTGAGAGTGTGAGAGTGTGAGAGTGTGAGAGTGTGAGAGTGTGAGAGTGTGAGAGTGTGTGTGTGGGGGGCTGTGAGATTTTGGCTGTGTGAGAGAGTGTGTGTGTGTGTGTGTGTGTGTGTGTGTGTGTGTGTGTGTGTGTGTGAGTGAGTGTGAGTGTGTGTGAGTGTGTGTGTGTGAGTGTGTGTGAGTATGTATGTGTGTGTGTGTGTGTGTCCATGCAGGCTGTGCAGACACACTCTCGTGCCGCGTGCTGACCTCGCGCTGCCGTGTCAGTCAGAAACGGCGCTTCATCGCCCTGCTGCGATTTCGGATAACCCTCATCCAGGTGCGGAATTCCGAGGGGCTTCCACCGGCCGCGGCCATGCCCGGAATACCGTATCTAAGCCCGGAATTGTCCGCGGCTCGGCTTTTCCCGAGCTCCTCTCCGGCGTCTTGGTCCGCTTTCTTTCACACCCAAGAACTTGTTAAAGGTTCAGCTCAGTTCAGTTTATCTTTATGGTCGCCGGAGGGAAGTTTTATGTACGGCATTAAAAATGCACAATAAAAACATCCGTCAGCCATATAGAGCCGCACAGAACAACGGCAGCATTGTGAGGGCTGGGAACGGCGTTGATGATTGAATACTGGAGTTAAAGTGAGAGCCAGCCTGTGGCCATAGTGGCTCGGGTGCTTGACTGGGACCCGGAAGGTTGGCGGTTCAAGCCCCAGTGTGGCCACAATAAGATCAGTGCACATTAGTCTAATCAACAGTAAACTGATTGTTTTATTATTTAAGTGTTTTGTGTGACCTGTGACCTGTGTCCCGTCCACACCAAGAGCGATGGGAGCATCCTCTCTGATGAACGGGAAAGTTCTGGAAGTTTTCTCTCTGCTGTCTCGTCTGCCGTTCTGAACGTGACGCCCTGTAAATTCAGTTCCGTTTTCATTGGCTGTGAGTGTTTTGTCATTCATGCAGCTGGAAAAAGTATCTCTGAAAAGAACCGACGATATCAGTGTGGTTGTTGCTGTTATAGTGGACACAACACTGTATGTGCTAAAGGTTGTGTGCCCTGTGTGTGTTAAATGTTGTGTGTGCCCTGTATGTGCTAAAGGTTGTGTGCCCTGTGTGTGTTAAATGTTGTGTGTGCCCTGTATGTGCTAAATGTTGTGTGCCCTGTATGTGCTAGATGTTGTGTGTGCCCTGTATGTGCTAAATGTTGTGTGCCCTGTATGTGCTAGATGTTGTGTGTGCCCTGTATGTGCTAAATGTTGTGTGCCCTGTGTGTGACCCCCAGGCTCGGTGGGAAAGGTGATCGAGAAGGCCTTCCACTCCGGGATGATAAACCCGAACCGGCAGTGGCAGACGCTGAAGCACAACGGGCCGGTGGCCCAGTTCGAGTTCCAGATCCGCGTCACCTGCGACGAGCACTACTACGGCTTCGGCTGCAACAAGTTCTGCCGCCCGCGCGACGAGTTCTTCGGCCACTACGCCTGCGACCACAACGGCAACAAGACCTGCCTGGACGGCTGGGCCGGCCCAGATTGCAACACGGGTACGGAGGGAGGGAGAGGGAGAGAGAGCGCGCTTCTCTCTCTGTGTGTGTGTGTGTGTGTGTGTGTGTGTGCGTGCCACTGTGTGTGTGTGTGTGTGTGTGTGTGTGTGTGTGTGTGTGTGTGTGTGTGTGTGTGTGTGTGTGTGTGTGTGTGTGTACGCCCCCGTGGCTGGGTTAAAGGGAGGTTAGCGTAAGCTGGAGACCCTAAGCTAATGAGCCCATGGCCGTGGTGATTAGAGTGTGGAAATGTTGGGCACTAAAGATAACACCACAGTGCTGTTTAGTTTAATGACCTGTGTGTGTGTGTGTGTGTGTGTGTGTGTGTGTGTGTGTGTGTGACGGCCTACACGCCACATGATGTCAGGAGTTTTGACAGGGTCCATCCGGGGGGAGCTTACTCCTTACCCCCCCACCCCAGCTCTGAGGCCAGCTCATTCCTGCCCCGGCCCCCCCCCCCCCCTGCATGGAGGGCAGGGGCCTTTGTTGGAGGCTGAATTGGTGGATTTGGGGTCCCGGGGCAGTCTGTGTCCGGCCGGACGGGGGCAGTGCTCCGATAAATCTTGTATTTTGTGGGATTACTGCTTCCCGGGCCGGAGATTAGAACATTCCCACGAGTGCCTGGGGGCGGGATGGGGGGAATCGTGCTGATTCTTGTGTTGTTACCTCTCTCTCTCTCTCTCTCTCTCTCTCTCTCTCTCTCTCTCTCTAACTATCTCTACCTCCCTCTAACTATCTCTACCTCTCTGTCCCACTCTCTCTCTCCCCCTCTTTCTTTCTCTCTCTCTCTTTCTCTCTCTCTCCCTCTCTCTCCTTCTCTCTGTCCCTCTCTCTCCGTGTCTCTCTCCATCTCTCCATTTCTCTCTTGTCCTCTCTCTACCTATCCCTACCTCTTTCTTTCTCTACCTTTATTTTTCTCTTTCTACCTCTCTCTCTGTCCCACTCTCTCCATCCATCTTTCTCTCTCTCTCTCTCCCTCTAACTATCTCTACCTCTCTGTCCCACTCTCTCTCTCCCCCTCTTTCTCTCTCTGTCCCTCTCTCTCCGTGTCTCTCTCCATCTCTCCATTTCTCTCTTGTCCTCTCTCTACCTATCCCTACCTCTTTCTTTCTCTACCTTTATTTTTCTCTTTCTACCTCTCTCTCTGTCCCACTCTCTCCATCCATCTTTCTCTCTCTCTCTCTCTCTCTCTCTCTCGGATGTTGGGGTAAATTCTAAGGTAGTTGTGGACGTTTTTAAAATGCATATTGCCAAAGTGTTATTATCAATCAAAATAATAATAATCTTTCTCTCTCTCTCTCTCTCTCTCTCTCTCTCTCTCTCTCTCTCTCTCTCTGCAGCGATCTGTCGGCAGGGTTGCAGTACGGAGCACGGATCCTGTAAACAGCCCGGAGACTGCAAGTAAACAGCTTCCCCTCTCCCTCAACCCCCCACTAATGATTAACCTCAGGGTCTCATTAACACCGTAAACTGCTGTTACTCTACAGGAATGTTTAAAAACGGTCCCTTCTGGTGGTTTGATTTTGGCAGAATCAGTGGTTTTTTTTATATAGTTGTTCTGGTTTAGGTTCTGTTAAGGTTTTGGCCAGCTGTGCCCCCCCCCCCTCCATGTTAGGTGAGGGTGTGGCTTAACCCCCCGCCCCCAGAGAGACAGTTGGAGTGGAATCCAGTTAGAAAAAGCTGACAAACTTTTATTTATTTATTTATTTTCTTTTTCTTTTTTCTCTTCCTCCTCCTCCTCCTGCTGCAACCGCTTTGATATAGCTTCTCTTTTTCTTCTGGCCAAGAGAGAATGAGAACCAGAACGCCTGACATCTCTTACCCACCCCTCCCCTCCCCTCCACCTTCCAGCGTTTTGGAAATTAGCATACCACAGCTTGGCAGCGCTACGGCTAGCTAAAGCTAACCTGCGCGGTGCTACGCTAATGCTAACCTGCGCGGTGCTACGCTAATGCTAACCTGCGCGGTGCTATGCTAATGCTAACCTGTGCAGTGCTACACTAAAGTTAACCTGTGCAGTGCTTCGCTAATGCTGACCTGCGCATTGTTACGCTAATGCTAACCTTCGCGTTGCTACGCTAATATTGCCTTGCGTGGTAGCAAACCTGCGATTCTCCACTGGACTTCCGTTGGGGGTATTCCGTTTGACCTGATGCAGGACAACGTTGGGGGTATTCTTTTGTCTTTTCATTTTGTTTTTTTCCCTCTATTTTTAAGACAAAAACACACATTCCTTAACGGAGGCTTCCAGTTCTTTTCTTCCCTGCGTTTATCAGGCAATCTTATTTTTAAACCTTAATGAATTATTTCAGGAAGGCCTTATCAAAACAAACCGCTCTGTATGCGTGCAGCTGGGGTGAGATTGAGATCAAGAGCCCCCCCACCCCCACCCCACCAGTATAATGAGCCTGCCCATCGAGGGAAGGGGGGGCACTTTCCAAGCAAATACAGGAAGGAGATGGTGGGGTATTGCAAACAATAAATGCATAAAGTAAAGGCTTTCTTCGTGTAATGCGCTGCTACTGCGTTGTGTGTGTGGAAGGAACTTTCCCACAGTGGACCTGCATGACTGCACACGGGCTGCCCCCCCCCAAAACAGGGGGAGTTTCATCACTGTCCTGTGTGTGTGTGTGTGTGTGTGAGAGAGAGTTGTCGGGCTTTTTCTAAAGCCTACACCTTCCCAGACGGGACCGGAGAGACTGCTCTTGATTCATCGCTCTTTCCCTCTCCTCTCTCTCTCCTCTCTCTCCCTGCGTGGTGGTGAGCTGGCTACAGTTTCTCAGTTTCTGAGGGTAGATGGAGTGTTTGTGTTCGGTGGCAGAGCGACAGACCGGTGGGTTTTGGCCTGTACCGGGGAAAGCTCTGTCCCTTCAGCTCCTCCCTGCTGTGAGGGTCTGGGAGATATCCCTGCGTCCCGATTACGGAGCTCGCTGCATAACTGCGGAGTAAAACCCTGAACAGCACTTTTTACTTTACAGATTTGAGAGGGGTCAGGGTTTTACTCAGCACAGTTATCCAGCTAACTCGGTAATCCTGCTTTGTGGGTTTTACTCAGCACAGTTATCCAGCTAACTCGGTAATCCTGCTTTGTGGGTTTTACTCAGCACAGTTATCCAGCTAACTCGGTAATCCTGCTTTGTGAACCGGGTCCCTGTCGCTAAGTCCAAGGCCTGCATGTAATAGCGCTGGAACCGTAAAAACTGCACACACCAACTGTTAAACTCCATTTCTCTCTCTGGTCCGTTTGCTTTTTTTCTGTGGCTGTTGTGTTGTCAGAGATGGTCAGACACATTCTGTCCGTGGAGTAGCAGGGCAGCGAGAGCCCATGGTGGCAGCCATTTTAAACTGTGTTTGTTTTCTGGGATTTAATGTTCACAGCCGTTCAGTGTGTCATGGGTTGTAACGTTTGATTTATAGCTTGAAGGATTTTTGGCATTAAGTGCAAGGAGGTGCATTTTCTTTGTATTTTTTTTGGCGCAAGCTATTTTGAGATATCTGAAGGTTTCTCTGCGAAAGGGCAGCTTTTATTTTTGTCTGCAGCATTCTTGGACTGGGTTGTTTTGTGTGCTGGGTTTTTGGGTTTTGTAATTGTGGGCTGGGTATTTGGACTGTGTGGTTTTGTGTGCTGGTTCTTGGACTGTGTGGTTTTGTGTGCTGCGTTTTTGGACTGTGGTTTTGTGAGCTGCGATCTTTTACTGTGTGGTTTTGTGTGCTGCGTTCAAGGACTGTGGTTTTGTGAGCTGCGATCTTTTACTGTGTGGTTTTGTGTGCTGCGTTTTTGGACTGTGTGGTTTTGTGTGCTGGTTCTTGGACTGTGTGGTTTTGTGTGCTGCGTTTTTGGACTGTGGTTTTGTGAGCTGCGATCTTTTACGGTGTGGTTTTGTGTGCTGCGTTTTTGGACTGGCGGTTTGTTTGACTTTGCAGATAGCGTCTGGTTTACCGTCCCCGCCCACCTTTTGTGTACAGGGCCGGTTTCGTCTTTCACAACACGGGCCTGCTGGTTGTTGGGCACAATGGGGCCTACGCACTTTCCCCCAAAAAAGCAGGCTCGCGTTGCAAAGCCCTTCACTGGAAACATTAGCCAGGCACAAGCAGGTTCTCTTCTGTGGACGGGAAGTCGGAAATTCATTCTGAGGCCATTTTGTTCAGCTAGTTGCGCTTTGTTTGTAGAGCCAATTAGTGTGTCAGTTGGTAACAATTACTAGTTTCATTTAGGCCTAGTTTTCTTCTGAGATTTAAAACTGGCTGCATGATCTTGTGGTAAGCTGATCT
The DNA here is from genome assembly GCF_963514075.1 of Conger conger. NCBI lineage: Eukaryota > Metazoa > Chordata > Actinopteri > Anguilliformes > Congridae > Conger > Conger conger. The sequence continues at coordinate 4,661,153 of NC_083761.1, forward strand.
GTGGGTTTTAGTTCCTACACGGAGATGGAGTGAGAAGAAGTAATTAATTTCTGGTGAAACGTTCGGTTGTTAACATGGGAGGGTCTGTAATGTCATGTCATTTTGTTAATGACAGCAATAACGACGGACTACACGCACCAGGGGTGGCTTTTAAAAAAAACATTAAAAAACATGTTCAGACCAATACTGTTGCAATATGAAACTCTGTGCTTCTGTGTGACTGAAAAACTCGAAACGGCAAGATGTCCTCCGAGATAAGGTATCCATATACGGAACCCTGCAATGCCAGGCGTTCAGTATTGCTTACGTTGCCAGAAAAGCTGAACCAGGGCAGATTTTCCGTGGAACTGCTTCTGAAGTAGACGGAAGTGTGTGTGTGTGTGCGTGTGCGCGGTGGCTCGTGTGTGTGTGTGTGTGTGTGTGTGTGTGTGTGTGTGTGTGTGTGTGTGTGTGTGTGTGTGTGTGTGTGTGTGTGTGTGGGTGTGTGTGTGTGTGTGTGTGTGTGTGTGTGTGTCAGTGTGTGTGTTCTCACCTGCTGGGTTCCTCTGTCTCTGCAGGTGTCTGTACGGCTGGCAGGGGGAGTACTGCGATAAGTGCATTCCCCACCCGGGCTGCGTGCACGGAACCTGTGGGGAACCCTGGCAGTGCCTCTGCGACACCAACTGGGGGGGCCAGCTCTGCAACAAAGGTACCCTGCGCGTCCCGTCCCGTCCTGTCTCTCTCCTGTCCTGTCTCTGTCCCCGTCCCCGTCCCTGTCCCTGTCCCTGTCCCTGTCCCTGTCCCTGTCCCTGTCCCTGTCCCTGCCCCTGCCCCTGCCCCTGCCCCTGCCCCTGCCCCTGTCCCGTCTCTCTCTCCTGTCCTGTCCTGTCTCCTGTTGCAGCCTTGCATTACGTGGCGTTGCCTCCTCTTATTTAGGACTTTCTGCTTTACCTGCTAGTTTAATGCTGCTACCCTCTCAATAACCCGTAGGCCAGCGGAGGATGTGCTCCCCCGCTCTATAGCCGGGTTCCTCCTGAGATTATTTCCCATCGGGGGGATTTTTTTATCTCGCTACTGTTTAAGGGCTTCCCCCCCCCCCCCCCCCCCCCACACTAGGGAGGTTTTTATGTACCTCGTATGATTTTCAACCCCTCTGTTCCTCTGTAAAGCGTCTTTGTGACAGTCATGTGTGAAAAGCGCTATACAAATACAATTTAACTGTATTTTGCTCCCTGGGCGTGGAATAACATTCTGAGAACTCCCATTTTAATGATCTTGTCTCTTTCGGCGAGTTCAGGGCCTTGATGAATGACTGTGACTTGAGTCTACTTGCGTTTCCTGCTCTGGATCTGTGCGTCTGCTCCGTGTGTGTTCGCCTCCTTTGTATTCTAAATGGGGGTTTTTTTCCCCCCCTAAACTTTTAAAAATAATGGTGTGCCATCTTGACCAGGTCCCCCTTGAAAAAGAGACTTCTGTTAATCGGGCGGGACTTTCCTGGTTAAATAAAGGTCAAATTAAGAAAATGGTGAAGAAGTTGTGGGTGCGTGCTGTGTGTTACGTGCTGCACACTGATGTCACCGTCTCGGTCTGGCACCGTCCGCCTGTTTTAGAACATTAATAATTTTGCGTGTGCCGTCTTGTCTGAGGGCGTAGCACGTCTGCTCATGACTTTATTTTCAGCTACTGTAGGTCACTGAATAAAGAGTGTATCTGCTGAATTGAGTCTACATTAAGGTGTTTTAAATGCGGATGTGATTTTATTTTCCTCCTGATTAATCGGGAAATCTGAAAAAACGAAATGTCTCTAGCCACCGTGTCTGAATAATTCCCTCCTCTGTTGAAATATTTCGGGCTCCTTTCTCAGACATGGATTATGCCTAGTCCTGGACTAAAATCTGTTTCCAATGGACGTCTTCATTAACTTCTCCTTTTAGACTAAGACCAGGCTTAATCCATGTCTGGGAAGCCGGCCCTTAGGGTCTAAAGATCCAGTGCTTTTTATTAATGATATTAAACGGCATTACTTAAAAAAAAAAAAATAAATAAATAAACATTCTTTATGTAAACACATACCGTAGCACTTAATATCGGCAGCAGTTGTGTCGCTAGAATGTTCCGTACTGTTGTGTGTGTTACCTGTGTTTAGAGAAAACGACGTCGGGATCGCAGAGGGGCATATCTGCAAAGTGGCCTCAAGTCATATCTAATCTAATCTAAACACAGCCTTACTGCGACTTCCCCTCTCCTCAGCCCTTAACTGCCTTCAGCTTTCTGTGTTTTGGGAGCGTTTCGTTTTATCTTTTTTTTTATTTTTTTTTATTTTTATTTTTTTTATGGTCGCTCCAGATCTGAACTACTGTGGGACCCGGCAGCCCTGCCTGAACGGAGGAACCTGCAGCAACACCGGACCGGACAAGTACCAGTGCTCCTGCCCCGAGGGCTACTCAGGGGTCGACTGCGAGAGGGGTAAATAAGCACACCATCCGTTATCCCGCTGACGCTTTTGTCCAGAGCGACTTACAGTTGATTAGACTAAGCAGGGGGACCATCCCCTCTGGAGCAGTGTGGGGTTTAATGGACTTGCTCAAGGACCCGACAGCTGTGCGGATCTTACTGTGGCAACACCGGGGCTTGAACCAGCGACCTTCCGGGTCCAAACCTACAGTACTGCCCCAGTACACGTACCCTTTACCCAAAATACCGGGACAGAGAGGGGGGCAGGGGCCCGGAAAGGTTTGGGTGTTGGTGGCTGTGACCAGGCTTTTTGTGTCCCGTTAAGGAAGTGGAGTTGTCCGCTGGGGCCTGAAGATTGTTTTTGTTGGGACGGTGCTTGTGTCTCTGCTTTTGTGTCAGCTGTTCTGGGTTCGAGTGGAGAGGGCTTGTGTGCGTGTTTTACTTAGTGGCGCAAAGCATCTGCAGCGTGAGTTTTATATGAAGAGACCGACCACACTCTCCATGTCTCCATGTTCTAATTTTATTTGAGTTCAGAACTTTTTTTTTTTTTCTTTTTTAATGATAATCATTTTATATATGATTATTATAAAGTTACTGTGTAGTTGTGGACTTGATATCGCTAAAGGACAGTTTCTGAATGTTTTTTTTGGTGGCGCTGAGTCTCTCCCCGTGTGGCGTGAGGCAGGGGCAGGGAGGCAGGGGCAGGGAGGCAGGGCCGGGGAGGCAGGGGCCGGGGAGGCAGGGGCCGGGGAGGCAGGGGCCGGGGAGGCAGGGCCGGGGAGGCAGGGCCGGGGAGGCAGGGCCGGGGAGGCCGGGGAGGGAGGCAGGGGCAGCTTGCGTTCCCCAGCGGGGCGGGGGGGGGCAGGGAGGCAGGGGCAGGGAGGCAGGGAGGCAGGGGCGGGGAGGCAGGGGCGGGGAGGCAGGGGCGGGGAGGCAGAGGCAGGGGCGGGGGAGGCAGAGGGGCGAGGGGGCGGGGGGAGGCAGGGGCGGGGAGGCAGGGGGCGGGGAGGCAGGGGCGGGGAGGCAGGGGCCGGGGAGGCAGGGGCAGGGAGGCAGGGGCCGGGGGAGCAGGGGCCGGGAGGCAGGGGCGGGAGGCAGGGGCAGGGAGGCAGGGCCGGGGAGGTAGGGGCAGGGAGGCAGGGAGGCAGGGGCAGCTTGCGTTCCCCAGCGGGGCGGGGGGGGGGCGTTGACCCCCGCTGATAAAAAGGGGCGAGCGGCCGCAGGTCAGGGCTGAGGCGCGCACCTCGCACGCAGACGTCTGTCGGGGTCAGACCCCTCTGTCATAATTGAATCCCGCGGTGCGGCCGCGGAAGCTTCTGGAGAGCTCTCGGGTGACAGGGAGGCGTCCCGCGGGGGCCGAATGACCTCATTCCCGGTCGTTACGAGACGAGATCCGATCTGTCTGCGACCCCTCCGACCGGTTTATCGCGCCCCCCGGACCTGGCTCTTCACTCTCCTGCTCTGCACTTGCCCCATTTCAGCCCTGATAGCCGTGCGGCTTTTTGATGCTCGGTTTTTTGTAGCTGTGGGGTTTCTGCTGACTCTGTTTTGGTAGCTGTGCGTTCTTTGGTAGTGGTGTGGTTTTTTTGATACAGGTTCTGATATCTGTGCTTTCTTGATGCGGTTTTTCACAGCTCGGGTTTAATGGAAATCTAATAATGGAAATCGTTTATTGATTGACGCTGTGTGTGCGTTAGTGAGAGAGCTGAAGCTGGGTCTGAATTCTGGCAGACCTCCCAAACCCACTCCCCATCCCCATATCCCCCCCCCCCCACACCCCCCTCCTCCAAATGTGAAACTTGAGTGGAAGTCACGGTGCATTGGTCAGGTCAGCTTAGCATGAAAGATGATTTCCTGCCTGTGTGCTAGCGCACGGCTAACACTTCCCTATGTGTGTGCAGGCTAGCGTGAGGGTAATGCTCCCCTGTCCGTATGGGCTAGCGCAGGGCTAACCGTTCTTTGCCTGTGTGAGCTAGCATGCGGCTAATGAGACTTGAGATGAGATCTCCCTTGCTGGGTGCCCCCCCACCCAACACCCCCCTCAAAACACTTGGTGTGGTCTGGAAGAAGAGGGTGGGGGTAATGGGGGAGGTGTGTCTCTGTCTCTGTCTCTCTGTCTCTGTCTCTGTCTCTGTCTCTGTCTCTGTCTCTGTCTCTGTCTCTCTGTCTCTCTGTCTCTCTGTCTCTCTGTCTCTCTGTCTCTCTGTCTCTCTGTGTCCGTTTTTAACCTTTCTGGCTCTGCCCTCTTGCTCTCCACAGCCGAGCACGCCTGTCTGTCGGACCCCTGCTCCAACGGGGGAGCTGTGTGGAGACCAGCCAGGGGTTCGAGTGCCAGTGCGCTGCCGGGTGGAGTGGCCCGGCCTGCACCATCAGTAAGCCCCCCCCGCGCCCCCCCCTCCCCCCCCCCCCCCCCCACTCTGCGCCTTGCCTTGCCACAATCACCCCCCACCCCCTCTGAATTTCACATTACATGTTATGTCACATTAGTCACATTACAGTTCCATTGCATTACAATTACGTTACTTACGTTACAGTTGGCTGCAGGTCGGGGCTAAACGAGGGAGAATTACATTACATTGCACCAGTTGCATTACAGTTACATTCCGTTTCACTAGTTGCATTGCGTTAACATTGTCATTCACATCATAGTCACATGATAGTGGAGCTGACACCTGGCTCAAGGGGCCCAACGGCTGCGCGGATCTTACTGCGGCTACGCTGAGGCTTGGACCGCCAAACCTTCCAGGTCCCCATATGTACCTTAGCCGCTAGGCCGTTGTGACACCCACCCACCCGCCTCAGGGTCTCCGGTGTGTGTTGGTCATGACCCAGACTCTCCCCCCCTCCCTCCCAGATGTGGATGACTGTGAGCCCAACCCCTGCAGCCACGCGGGGACCTGTCAGGACCTGGTCAACGGCTTCAAGTGCAGCTGCCCCCCCCAGTGGACCGGGAGGACCTGCCTCATCGGTGAGCGCTGACGCACACGCACTCTCTCTCTCTCTCTCTCTCTCTCTCTCTCTCTCTCTCTCTCTCTCTCTCTCTCTCACACACTCACACACTCTCACACACACGCTCTCTCTCTCTCACGCTCTCTCTCTCTCTCACTCTCTCTCTCTCTCACTCTCTCACTCTCTCACTCTCTCACTCTCTCACTCTCTCACTCTCACTCTCTCTCTGTTCTGCCCTATCGATTCTGAAACGGCACCTGATAGCCTGGCTCCCAAATCCACAGCGATCTCATGACTGAGCTGTCCGCACCCCCCCCCCCCCCCCCCCCCCCCCGCTCCGTCTCAAAGCTGGTCTGAGCTGCCTGATTAGCCCCATTCACTGTCTCTAATCCACTAAACCAACCCCCCGCCCCCCCCCCCGGCCCAAACCCCGCGAGAGAGCCAGTGGGCGGGCGGGCGGGCGGGCGAGTGAACGCTGGCTGCTTCTGCCTGTTTGTGTTCGTTTGTTTTTAATTTGAGCCTGAATGGCCCCTCGCCACGGCAACCCCTTCCTCCCTCTTTGAATTCGACCCCAAATGTGTGTGAAGGGGTGGCGGGGGGAGGGGGGGGGGGGGGCAACAAGGCCAATCTCTCCAGAAGTCGCGACAAAGAAGAGTTCCCGTCACCTGCTGTAGTTTCCTCCTCTGTCCTCTGGTTAAAATCTCCATTTCTGACTTTTGGTTTTTTTTTTTTTTCCTCTTTCCCAAGACGCCAACGAGTGCGAGGGCCGGCCCTGCGTGAACGCCAACTCCTGCCGCAACCTGATTGGAGGATACTTCTGCAACTGCATGCCGGGCTGGACGGGGCAGAACTGCGACATCAGTGAGTCTTTGAGAAGACGCGTCTGAATCTTCCCCCCCCTGCGGCGGGCGGTCTCTACACCGACAGCCTAAAAAAAAGAAACAACCAGGCCAACCTTTTTTTTTTTTTTTTTTTTTTTTTTTTATTTATCCGAAAAAGGGAGTAGTCGTCTGTGTGGAACCGAAATATCCAGCGTTATCGCGGTCATTAGTCCGGTACACGGCTGATAACGCAGCCGAAACAATCATGTGAAGTTCTCAGCTCGCAGGGCTGCCCGCGGAGCGGCGTTTTCCCACCGGGCTCGAGGGCTTATCGCCGGGGGAAACGCACAGGAAACACAACAAAAGGGCTTATCAGACCCTCGATTCACTTGCCTCCAAATCGGGGACATAATTTCACTCCTTAAAAGCCAAGAGTCATTTTTTATTTTGCATTATATTATCTTTTTTTCTATTTCCCCCCCTCCTTTTTTAGATAGATTTTTATAGCGCTTTTCTCACACTCAAAAGCACTTGCAGCAATGAGGGTACTGTACATGGGTGGCCTGTAGTGTAGTGGTTACGGTACATGACTGGGACCCGCAAGGTTGCTGATTCGATCCACAATAAGATACTGGCAGCCGTCGGGCCCTTCAGCAAGGCCCTTAACCCTGCATTGCTCCAGGGGAGGACTGTCTCCTGCTTAGTCTAATCGCTCTGGATGAGAACGTCTGCCAAATGCCATTCATGTAATGTAATATAATGTAATGTAATGCCACAGCCACTACCAATGCGGCCAGCACCCCACCTGGGTGATGCACCGGCGGCCATTTTGTGCCAGAATGCTCACAGCGTTTGTGAACTTTTTCTTGTTTCCTCCGCAGATGTGAACGAGTGCCAGGGCCAGTGTCTGACGGCGGAACGTGCGGGTAGGGTCGCCTTCGCTTCGCTCGCTGGTGTTCGCCCGTTCCGACCGACACCATCGCCCACCAAAAGATCACGTCTTAGACATTTTTTTTAGAAACGGAAAATGTTAACGCACGTTGCTGCTGCTTTCAGTCCTGCGCAGAACTGCATAATTAAGTTGTTCAGGCAGTCCTGACAAAAGGGAGGTACGGTTGGGGGGCCCTCCTTGACGACAATAGATCAGATTACCATAAACATTCTCGTCCTACCAGCATTGCGAGGAGTATTTAAACAAGTGTTTTTATAATGTGACTGACTGACTGACTGACTGTGCCACTTTGTAAGTGAGTTGACTGATTGACTGACTGACTGCAGTTAGTGAGTTAGTGAGTTAGTGCGTTAGTGCGTTAGTGCGTTAGTGCGTTAGTGCGTTAGTGCGTTAGTGCGTTAGTGCGTTAGTGAGTTGGTGAGATGGTGACTTGTGAGTGCATTGTTTTTCACACATCCCCTTTGCTCCCCTTCTGAACTCTTCTCTGGTGTCTCTCTCGCTCAGGACCTGGTTAATGGTTACCCGCTGTGTCTGTGCCCCGGGCTTCGCGGTGAACACTGTGAGCGGGACGTGGATGAGTGCGCTAGCGCCCCTGTCTGAACGGAGGCCGCTGTCTGGACCAGGTCAACGGATTCCAGTGCCTGTGTCTGGCCGGTTTCCTCCGGGAACCTCTGTCAGTAGAGCCCACCCCCCCCTCCCCTTCACTCTACCACGCAATCCTCATCCTCTCTTTTCCTCCTGATCGCTAGGGTTTTCTCTCTCGCTCTCTCTCTCCCTCAATCTCTCTCACTACATCATCTCTGTGTCTGTCTCTCCCTCAATCTCTGTGTCTCTCTCTCACCTCAATCTCTGTCTCTCTCTCTCTCTCTCACTCCCTCAATCTCTCTCTCTCTCTCTCTCCCTCTCTCCCTCAATCTCTGTGTCTCTCTCTCCCTCAATCTCTCTCTCTCTCTCTCTCTCTCACTCCCTCAATCTCTCTCACTCCTCAATCTCTCTCACTCCCTCAATCTGTCTCTCTCTCTTCTCCTCTCCCCCTCAATCTGTTTCTCTCTCACTTTTGTTAGTATTTTCTTTTTGTTTGACCCACAGACTGCACGTAGCTCAGCAATTGATTGAAAACTGCAGCTTTGGTTGGGAGTGGGTGAGGTGCTTACCTAAATGTTTGTTTGTTTATTATTGGGAACGGGGGAATGTGTGTGGAAGGGCGCACGGCTCTCGCGTATCGGTGTGGTCGTTTAACGCCGCTCTCTCCCCCCCCCCCCCCCGCAGCTGGACATCGACTACTGCGAGCCCAACCCGTGTCAGAACGTGGCGCAGTGCTTCAACTCGCCACCGACTACTTCTGCAAGTGCCCCGAGGACTACGAGGGCAGAACTGCTCGCACCTGAAGGACCACTGCCGCACCACGCCTGCCAAGGTACGCCCGCCCCCCGCCCGAAACGAGCC
>NC_083761.1:4674753-4677014 GCF_963514075.1 Conger conger
CCTGGTAGGTCACGCCCCCTTTTTCGCGCATTTTCGGGAATTGCCGGGGCGGTAAACACGGCCCCCGCCCCCGCGGTCGGTTCCCACAGCGAGCGAGCGAGCGCTTGGCATCCCGGAACGCGCTCGGCTGCTCCTGCGTGCGCCAAGCCCTCGCCCCGCTGGCCCCGTTTACGCCCTCCAGTTCGGTTTCTGTTTTTCTTCTCACAAAATTTGACTTAATGTGATTCTGTTTCATTAGAAACCGCAGGGTTATGTATGTAAACAAAACGTGGCTGGCCGAACTGAAGGGTGTAAAATAAGTACAGTAAATCAAATAAATGTTTTAAGAGCTGGCACAAAAATGAAAAAAACTATTTGGGTTCCCCGACTAGAAACCAGACTAGCACTGAACTGTGACTTGCTCCCAATTTGAGACACTGTGACTCAAATCTGGGCCACTGTGACTGATACTCTGTGACTGACTCCATTCTGAGACTCTGTGACTGACTCCATTCTGAGACTCTGTGCCTGACTCTGTGCCTGACTCTGTGCCTGACTCTGTGACTGACGGGCGTCCTCCCTCTGTCCTGCAGCTACAACAGTGGGACGTGTGTGGACGGCGATAACTGGTACCGCTGTGAATGCGCGGCGGGTTTCGCCGGGCCGGACTGCCGGATCAGTGAGTATTAAACCCCCGGGCCCGATCCCCCCCCGCCGCCGCTAATACCTATTAAAGTCTGCCCCGCGGAGAGGCCCCCACCCCACCCCCGGCCAAAACCTGCCCGTTTTCCACCCTTACCGAGGGGTGTCGATGTCCAATTAGCAGAGCTTTGCAGGGCGAGAGGGCAGCAGGGTCTCGCGATTAGCGCGGCCCCGGGATCCCCCTGGAGGAAAGCCCTGCTCCTCAGGGCTAATCGGCATTAGCAGCTTGTTCTGGGTTTAGCTCCTTACTCCTCTCCTCCCTTCCTCGCCCACGTATGTTTGCCCAGCTGTGTCCCAGGGTTTCGGGGGCGCTCGGACAGTCAGAGCGGCCGGGGACTCGCTTTTCTGTGCTCGAACGATCTTGCCTGGTGCAATTGAGCCGTTCGAGAGGACCGGAAGGCGAGGGTTTGCCCTTTTTGAGAGTATTTCCCTGGTTCCGTTACACCAGACAGTCGCAGTCAAGCGGAGAAAAGTATTTGAATCCAAGACTGAAATTTAACTCCAGTCTGGTCTGGATACTGGTCACCTAGAGTCTTGTTCATAACTGTTTATCCCAGATTCTCAGAAGCTCTGTGAAGCTTCATCTGCATTATTAAAGAAGCACTACACCCTTCCTTTACAGAAAGTAGCACATCTTGCAATATATTGTAGATATGTCAATTTTCCAGGAAATGAGAACTAATTTTTAGCAGTGTAATATATTGCGACATCTTAGTGATCATAATGCATATAGTGTCCAGTATAATGATAATATGGTCTTATTCCCCGGTACGTTGTCAGCTGTGCTCCGGTCCTGTCAGGGTTACAGGGTTCTGGGTTCTGCGGTGTTTGTTGTGTGTGCTCGTGGAGCTGGGTCCTGGGTTACTGCGCGTCCTCGACGAGACGTAACGCGAAACGGCCCGGCACCTCCGGCGCTCCTGATCCGATTGTTACTCGCGCCGCGTCCGATTCGACCCGCTTCGGGTTACAGGGTAACAATACGGGTCCGACCCGTTCTGTGGGGAACACTGACTCCTGCTGAGACGCACACACAGACACACACACACAGACACACTCACACACACACACACAGACACACACACACACAGGGTGCTGTGTGTTATTAGGCGTGAATGGCTGACCGATTGTGTTTCGGCCCGTGATTGTGTTTGTTTTATTAATTTTATTTTTTTCCCCCCTCTCTCTCGCAGATATTAACGAGTGCCAGTCGTCCCCCTGCGCGTTCGGGGCCTCCTGCGTGGACGAAATCAACGGGTACCGCTGCCTCTGCCCCCCTGGGAGGGCGGGGCCCAGGTGCCAGGAAGGTGAGTCCTCACAGGTCACCTCAGTCCACCCTCTCTCGCATCAAAACACCGTTAACCCTTTGAAGCTGTAAGCATCCAATCTGGCCCGGGAATCCAAATCCAGCCCTGGTTTTCTTCTCTCCCGGGTGCTACTGTGCCGATTGGGGCCAGACTGCCTTCCTCACGCCTGACTCCCAGGTGAAGGGGGAGGGTGGAAAACCCGGCAGTTCTCGGCCCCCGAGGACCGCGATTTGATTCGATGATCCCCGATCATTCTAATGCTGATGTCACAATCAC